>NW_028241992.1:0-46160 GCF_964263255.1 Lissotriton vulgaris
CCACATTTCTGAAGCATGACGTAATGGAGGGGTGTTAGCTCTTTTGTCGAAAATCAGCCGTTTTTGCTCGAACATTAAATGCCTCCAAATGGTATTTAATTAACTTCCCGAGCCCCTGGAAGCATGAAAATCACTTTAAACATGCTAATTTTAGCTCTAACACTGATGATCCACCTACAAATGTGAACTGACGTTCAAAAATAAAACATTTGAAAACGGACCATTTTCCACATTTCTGAAGCATGACGTAATGGGGGGGTGTTATCTCTTTTGTCGAAAATCAGCCGTTTTTGCTCGAACATTAAATGCCTCCAAATGGTATTTAATTAACTTCCCGGGGTGAAGAAACCCTTTTTGAGAACTCAGAGTGAGTAAATTGGCCATTTTCATGCACTTTTAACCATTCCATAAATCTTGTGTTTTGGGCCCCTGGAAGCATGAAAATCACTTTAAACATGCTAATTTTAGCTCTAACACTGATGATCCACCTACAAATGTGAACTGACGTTCAAAAATAAAACATTTGAAAACGGACCATTTTCCACATTTCTGAAGCATGACGTAATGGGGGGGTGTTATCTCTTTTGTCGAAAATCAGCCGTTTGTGCTCGAACATTAAATGCCTCCAAATGGTATTTAATTAACTTCCCGAGCCCCTGGAAGCATGAAAATCACTTTAAACATGCTAATTTTAGCTCTAACACTGATGATCCACCTACAAATGTGAACTGACGTTCAAAAATAAAACATTTGAAAACGGACCATTTTCCACATTTCTGAAGCATGACGTAATGGGGGGGTGTTATCTCTTTTGTCGAAAATCAGCCGTTTTTGCTCGAAGCATTAAATGCCTCCAAATGGTATTTAATTAACTTCCGAGCCCCTGGAAGCATGAAAATCACTTTAAACATGCTAATTTTAGCTCTAACACTGATGATCCACCTACAAATGTGAACTGACGTTCAAAAATAAAACATTTGAAAACGACCATTTTCCACATTTCTGAGCATGACGTAATGGGGGGGGTGTTATCTCTTTTGTCGAAAAATCAGCCGTTTTGCTCGAACATTAAATGCCTCCAAATGGTATTTAATTAACTTCCCGAGCCCCTGGAAGCATGAAAATCACTTTAAACATGCTAATTTAGCTCTAACACTGATGATCCACCTACAAATGTGAACTGACGTTCAAAAATAAAACATTTGAAAACGGACCATTTTCCACATTTCTGAAGCATGACGTAATGGGGGGGTGTTATCTCTTTTGTCGAAAATCAGCCGTTTTTGCTCGAACATTAAATGCCTCCAAATGGTATTTAATTAACTTCCCGAGCCCTCTGGAAGCATGAAATCACTTTAAACATGCTAATTTTAGCTCTAACACTGATGATCCACCTACAAATGTGAACTGACGTTCAAAAATAAAACATTTGAAAACGGACCATTTTCCACATTTCTGAAGCATGACGTAATGGGGGGGTGTTATCTCTTTTGTCGAAAATCAGCCGTTTTGCTCGAACATTAAATGCCTCCAAATGGTATTTAATTAACTTCCCGGGGTGAAGAAACCCTTTTTGAGAACTCAGAGTGAGTAAATTGGCCATTTTCATGCACTTTTAACCATTCCATAAATCTTGTGTTTTGGGCCCCTGAAAGCATGAAAATCACTTTAAACTTGCTAATTTTAGCTCTAACACTGATGATCCACCTACAAATGTGAACTGACGTTCAAAAATAAAACATTTGAAAACGGACCATTTGTCCACATTTCTGAAGCATGACGTAATGGGGGGGTGTTATCTCTTTTGTCGAAAATCAGCCGTTTTTGCTCGAACATTAAATGCCTCCAAATGGTATTTAATTAACTTCCCGGGGTGAAGAACCCTTTTTGAGAACTCAGAGTGAGTAAATTGGCCATTTTCATGCACTTTTAACCATTCCATAAATCTTGTGTTTTGGGCCCCTGGAAGCATGAAAATCACTTTAAACATGCTAATTTTAGCTCTAACACTGATGATCCACCTACAAATGTGAACTGACGTTCAAAAATAAAACATTTGAAAACGGACCATTTTCCACATTTCTGAAGCATGACGTAATGGGGGGGTGTTATCTCTTTTGTCGAAAATCAGCCGTTTTTGCTCGAACATTAAATGCCTCCAAATGGTATTTAATTAACTTCCCGGGGTGAAGAAACCCTTTTTGAGAACTCAGAGTGAGTAAATTGGCCATTTTCATGCACTTTTAACCATTCCATAAATCTTGTGTTTTGGGCCCCTGAAGCATGAAAATCACTTTAAACATGCTAATTTTAGCTCTAACACTGATGATCCACCTACAAATGTGAACTGACGTTCAAAAATAAAACATTTGAAAACGGACCATTTTCCACATTTCTGAAGCATGACGTAATGGGGGGGTGTTATCTCTTTTGTCGAAAATCAGCCGTTTTTGCTCGAACATTAAATGCCTCCAAATGGTATTTAATTAACTTCCCGGGGTGAAGAAACCCTTTTTGAGAACTCAGAGTGAGTAAATTGGCCATTTTCATGCACTTTTAACATTCCATAAATCTTGTGTTTTGGCCCCTGGAAGCATGAAAATCACTTTAAACATGCTAATTTTAGCTCTAACACTGATGATCCACCTACAAATGTGAACTGACGTTCAAAAATAAAACATTTGAAAACGGACCATTTTCCACATTTCTGAAGCATGACGTAATGGGGGGGGTGTTATCTCTTTTGTCGAAAATCAGCCGTTTTTGCTCGAACATTAAATGCCTCCAAATGGTATTTAATTAACTTCCCGGGGGAAGAAACCCTTTTGAGAACTCAGTGTGAGTAAATTGGCATTTTCATGCACTTTTAACCATTCCATAAATCTTGTGTTTGGGCCCTGGAAGCATGAAAATCACTTTAAACATGCTAATTTTAGCTCTAACACTGATGATCCACCTACAAATGTGAACTGACGTTCAAAAATAAAACATTTGAAAACGGACCATTTTCCACATTTCTGAAGCATGACGTAATGGGGGGGTGTTATCTCTTTTGTCGAAAATCAGCCGTTTTTGCTCGAACATTAAATGCTTCCAAATGGTATTTAATTAACTTCCCGGGGTGAAGAAACCCTTTTTGAGAACTCAGAGTGAGTAAATTGGCCATTTTCATGCACTTTTAACCATTCCATAAATCTTGTGTTTTGGGCCCCTGGAAGCATGAAAATCACTTTAAACATGCTAATTTTAGCTCTAACACTGATGATCCACCTACAAATGTGAACTGACGTTCAAAAATAAAACATTTGAAAACGGACCATTTTCCACATTTCTGAAGCATGACGTAATGGGGGGGTGTTATCTCTTTTGTCGAAAATCAGTCGTTTTTGCTCGAACATTAAATGCCTCCAAATGGTATTTAATTAACTTCCCGAGCCCCTGGAAGCATGAAAATCACTTTAAACATGCTAATTTTAGCTCTAACACTGATGATCCACCTACAAATGTGAACTGACGTTCAAAAATAAAACATTTGAAAACGGACCATTTTCCACATTTCTGAAGCATGACGTAATGGGGGGGTGTTATCTCTTTTGTCGAAAATCAGCCGTTTTTGCTCGAACATTAAATGCCTCCAAATGGTATTTAATTAACTTCCCGAGCCCCTGGAAGCATGAAAATCACTTTAAACATGCTAATTTTAGCTCTAACACTGATGATCCACCTACAAATGTGAACTGACGTTCAAAAATAAAACATTTGAAAACGGACCATTTTCCACATTTCTGAAGCATGACGTAATGGGGGGGTGTTATCTCTTTTGTCGAAAATCAGCCGTTTTTGCTCGAACATTAAATGCCTCCAAATGGTATTTAATTAACTTCCCGGGGTGAAGAAACCCTTTTTGAGAACTCAGAGTGAGTAAATTGGCCATTTTCATGCACTTTTAACCATTCCATAAATCTTGTGTTTTGGGCCCCTGGAAGCATGAAAATCACTTTAAACATGCTAATTTTAGCTCTAACACTGATGATCCACCTACAAATGTGAACTGACGTTCAAAAATAAAACATTTGAAAACGGACCATTTTCCACATTTCTGAAGCATGACGTAATGGGGGGGTGTTATCTCTTTTGTCGAAAATCAGCCGTTTTTGCTCGAACATTAAATGCCTCCAAATGGTATTTAATTAACTTCCCGGGGTGAAGAAACCCTTTTTGAGAACTCAGAGTGAGTAAATTGGCCATTTTCATCCACTTTTAACCATTCCATAAATCTTGTGTTTTGGGCCCCTGGAAGCATGAAAATCACTTTAAACATGCTAATTTTAGCTCTAACACTGATGATCCACCTACAAATGTGAACTGACGTTCAAAAATAAAACATTTGAAAACGGACCATTTTCCACATTTCTGAAGCATGACGTAATGGGGGGGTGTTATCTCTTTTGTCGAAAATCAGCCGTTTTTGCTCGAACATTAAATGCCTCCAAATGGTATTTAATTAACTTCCCGGGGTGAAGAAACCCTTTTTGAGAACTCAGAGTGAGTAAATTGGCCATTTTCATGCACTTTTAACCATTCCATAAATCTTGTGTTTTGGGCCCCTGGAAGCATGAAAATCACTTTAAACATGCTAATTTTAGCTCTAACACTGATGATCCACCTACAAATGTGAACTGACGTTCAAAAATAAAACATTTGAAAACGGACCATTTTCCACATTTCTGAAGCATGACGTAATGGGGGGGTGTTATCTCTTTTGTCGAAAATCAGCCGTTTTTGCTCAAACATTAAATGCCTCCAAATGGTATTTAATTAACTTCCCGGGGTGAAGAAACCCTTTTTGAGAACTCAGAGTGAGTAAATTGGCCATTTTCATGCACTTTTAACCATTCCATAAATCTTGTGTTTTGGGCCCCTGGAAGCATGAAAATCACTTTAAACATGCTAATTTTAGCTCTAACACTGATGATCCACCTACAAATGTGAACTGACGTTCAAAAATAAAACATTTGAAAACGGACCATTTTCCACATTTCTGAAGCATGACGTAATGGGGGGGTGTTATCTCTTTTGTCGAAAATCAGCCGTTTTTGCTCGAACATTAAATGCCTCCAAATGGTATTTAATTAACTTCCCGAGCCCCTGGAAGCATGAAAATCACTTTAAACATGCTAATTTTAGCTCTAACACTGATGATCCACCTACAAATGTGAACTGACGTTCAAAAATAAAACATTTGAAAACGGACCATTTTCCACATTTCTGAAGCATGACGTAATGGGGGGGTGTTATCTCTTTTGTTGAAAATCAGCCGTTTTTGCTCGAACATTAAATGCCTCCAAATGGTATTTAATTAACTTCCCGAGCCCCTGGAAGCATGAAAATCACTTTAAACATGCTAATTTTAGCTCTAACACTGATGATCCACCTACAAATGTGAACTGACGTTCAAAAATAAAACATTTGAAAACGGACCATTTTCCACATTTCTGAAGCATGACGTAATGGGGGGGTGTTATCTCTTTTGTCGAAAATCAGCCGTTTTTGCTCGAACATTAAATGCCTCCAAATGGTATTTAATTAACTTCCCGGGGTGAAGAAACCCTTTTTGAGAACTCAGAGTGAGTAAATTGGCCATTTTCATGCACTTTTAACCATTCCATAAATCTTGTGTTTTGGGCCCCTGGAAGCATGAACATCACTTTAAACATGCTAATTTTAGCTCTAACACTGATGATCCACCTACAAATGTGAACTGACGTTCAAAAATAAAACATTTGAAAACGGACCATTTTCCACATTTCTGAAGCATGACGTAATGGGGGGGTGTTATCTCTTTTGTCGAAAATCAGCCGTTTTTGCTCGAACATTAAATGCCTCCAAATGGTATTTAATTAACTTCCCGAGCCCCTGGAAGCATGAAAATCACTTTAAACATGCTAATTTTAGCTCTAACACTGATGATCCACCTACAAATGTGAACTGACGTTCAAAAATAAAACATTTGAAAATGGACCATTTTCCACATTTCTGAAGCATGACGTAATGGGGGGGTGTTATCTCTTTTGTCGAAAATCAGCCGTTTTTGCTCGAACATTAAATGCCTCCAAATGGTATTTAATTAACTTCCCGAGCCCCTGGAAGCATGAAAATCACTTTAAACATGCTAATTTTAGCTCTAACACTGATGATCCACCTACAAATGTGAACTGACGTTCAAAAATAAAACATTTGAAAACGGACCATTTTCCACATTTCTGAAGCATGACGTAATGGGGGGGTGTTATCTCTTTTGTCGAAAATCAGCCGTTTTTGCTCGAACATTAAATGCCTCCAAATGGTATTTAATTAACTTCCCGAGCCCCTGGAAGCATGAAAATCACTTTAAACATGCTAATTTTAGCTCTAACACTGATGATCCACCTACAAATGTGAACTGACGTTCAAAAATAAAACATTTGAAAACGGACCATTTTCCACATTTCTGAAGCATGACGTAATGGGGGGGTGTTATCTCTTTTGTCGAAAATCAGCCGTTTTTGCTCGAACATTAAATGCCTCCAAATGGTATTTAATTAACTTCCCGAGCCCCTGGAAGCATGAAAATCACTTTAAACATGCTAATTTTAGCTCTAACACTGATGATCCACCTACAAATGTGAACTGACGTTCAAAAATAAAACATTTGAAAACGGACCATTTTCCACATTTCTGAAGCATGACGTAATGGGGGGGTGTTATCTCTTTTGTCGAAAATCAGCCGTTTTTGCTCGAACATTAAATGCCTCCAAATGGTATTTAATTAACTTCCCGGGGTGAAGAAACCCTTTTTGAGAACTCAGAGTGAGTAAATGGGCCATTTTCATGCACTTTTAACCATTCCATAAATCTTGTGTTTTGGGCCCCTGGAAGCATGAAAATCACTTTAAACATGCTAATTTTAGCTCTAACACTGATGATCCACCTACAAATGTGAACTGACGTTCAAAAATAAAACATTTGAAAACGGACCATTTTCCACATTTCTGAAGCATGACGTAATGGGGGGGTGTTATCTCTTTTGTCGAAAATCAGCCGTTTTTGCTCGAACATTAAATGCCTCCAAATGGTATTTAATTAACTTCCCGAGCCCCTGGAAGCATGAAAATCACTTTAAACATGCTAATTTTAGCTCTAACACTGATGATCCACCTACAAATGTGAACTGACGTTCAAAAATAAAACATTTGAAAACGGACCATTTTCCACATTTCTGAAGCATGACGTAATGGGGGGGTGTTATCTCTTTTGTCGAAAATCAGCCGTTTTTGCTCGAACATTAAATGCCTCCAAATGGTATTTAATTAACTTCCCGAGCCCCTGGAAGCATGAAAATCACTTTAAACATGCTAATTTTAGCTCTAACACTGATGATCCACCTACAAATGTGAACTGACGTTCAAAAATAAAACATTTGAAAACGGACCATTTTCCACATTTCTGAAGCATGACGTAATGGGGGGGTGTTATCTCTTTTGTCGAAAATCAGCCGTTTTTGCTCGAACATTAAATGCCTCCAAATGGTATTTAATTAACTTCCCGGGGTGAAGAAACCCTTTTTGAGAACTCAGAGTGAGTAAATTGGCCATTTTCATGCACTTTTAACCATTCCATAAATCTTGTGTTTTGGGCCCCTGGAAGCATGAAAATCACTTTAAACATGCTAATTTTAGCTCTAACACTGATGATCCACCTACAAATGTGAACTGACGTTCAAAAATAAAACATTTGAAAACGGACCATTTTCCACATTTCTGAAGCATGACGTAATGGGGGGGTGTTATCTCTTTTGTCGAAAATCAGCCGTTTTTGCTCGAACATTAAATGCCTCCAAATGGTATTTAATTAACTTCCCGAGCCCCTGGAAGCATCAAAATCACTTTAAACATGCTAATTTTAGCTCTAACACTGATGATCCACCTACAAATGTGAACTGACGTTCAAAAATAAAACATTTGAAAACGGACCATTTTCCACATTTCTGAAGCATGACGTAATGGGGGGGTGTTATCTCTTTTGTCGAAAATCAGCCGTTTTTGCTCGAACATTAAATGCCTCCAAATGGTATTTAATTACCTTCCCGGGGTGAAGAAACCCTTTTTGAGAACTCAGAGTGAGTAAATTGGCCATTTTCATGCACTTTTAACCATTCCATAAATCTTGTGTTTTGGGCCCCTGGAAGCATGAAAATCACTTTAAACATGCTAATTTTAGCTCTAACACTGATGATCCACCTACAAATGTGAACTGACGTTCAAAAATAAAACATTTGAAAACGGACCATTTTCCACATTTCTGAAGCATGACGTAATGGGGGGGTGTTATCTCTTTTGTCGAAAATCAGCCGTTTTTGCTCGAACATTAAATGCCTCCAAATGGTATTTCATTAACTTCCCGAGCCCCTGGAAGCATGAAAATCACTTTAAACATGCTAATTTTAGCTCTAACACTGATGATCCACCTACAAATGTGAACTGACGTTCAAAAATAAAACATTTGAAAACGGACCATTTTCCACATTTCTGAAGCATGACGTAATGGGGGGGTGTTATCTCTTTTGTCGAAAATCAGCCGTTTTTGCTCGAACATTAAATGCCTCCAAATGGTATTTAATTAACTTCCCGGGGTGAAGAAACCCTTTTTGAGAACTCAGAGTGAGTAAATTGGCCATTTTCATGCACTTTTAACCATTCCATAAATCTTGTGTTTTGGGCCCCTGGAAGCATGAAAATCACTTTAAACATGCTAATTTTAGCTCTAACACTGATGATCCACCTACAAATGTGAACTGACGTTCAAAAATAAAACATTTGAAAACGGACCATTTTCCACATTTCTGAAGCATGACGTAATGGGGGGGTGTTATCTCTTTTGTCGAAAATCAGCCGTTTTTGCTCGAACATTAAATGCCTCCAAATGGTATTTAATTAACTTCCCGGGGTGAAGAAACCCTTTTTGAGAACTCAGAGTGAGTAAATTGGCCATTTTCATGCACTTTTAACCATTCCATAAATCTTGTGTTTTGGGCCCCTGGAAGCATGAAAATCACTTTAAACATGCTAATTTTAGCTCTAACACTGATGATCCACCTACAAATGTGAACTGACGTTCAAAAATAAAACATTTGAAAACGGACCATTTTCCACATTTCTGAAGCATGACGTAATGGAGGGGTGTTAGCTCTTTTGTCGAAAATCAGCCGTTTTTGCTCGAACATTAAATGCCTCCAAATGGTATTTAATTAACTTCCCGAGCCCCTGGAAGCATGAAAATCACTTTAAACATGCTAATTTTAGCTCTAACACTGATGATCCACCTACAAATGTGAACTGACGTTCAAAAATAAAACATTTGAAAACGGACCATTTTCCACATTTCTGAAGCATGACGTAATGGGGGGGTGTTATCTCTTTTGTCGAAAATCAGCCGTTTTTGCTCGAACATTAAATGCCTCCAAATGGTATTTAATTAACTTCCCGGGGTGAAGAAACCCTTTTTGAGAACTCAGAGTGAGTAAATTGGCCATTTTCATGCACTTTTAACCATTCCATAAATCTTGTGTTTTGGGCCCCTGGAAGCATGAAAATCACTTTAAACATGCTAATTTTAGCTCTAACACTGATGATCCACCTACAAATGTGAACTGACGTTCAAAAATAAAACATTTGAAAACGGACCATTTTCCACATTTCTGAAGCATGACGTAATGGGGGGGTGTTATCTCTTTTGTCGAAAATCAGCCGTTTTTGCTCGAACATTAAATGCCTCCAAATGGTATTTAATTAACTTTCCGAGCCCCTGGAAGCATGAAAATCACTTTAAACATGCTAATTTTAGCTCTAACACTGATGATCCACCTACAAATGTGAACTGACGTTCAAAAATAAAACATTTGAAAACGGACCATTTTCCACATTTCTGAAGCATGACGTAATGGGGGGGTGTTATCTCTTTTGTCGAAAATCAGCCGTTTTTGCTCGAACATTAAATGCCTCCAAATGGTATTTAATTAACTTCCCGAGCCCCTGGAAGCATGAAAATCACTTTAAACATGCTAATTTTAGCTCTAACACTGATGATCCACCTACAAATGTGAACTGACGTTCAAAAATAAAACATTTGAAAACGGACCATTTTCCACATTTCTGAAGCATGACGTAATGGGGGGGTGTTATCTCTTTTGTCGAAAATCAGCCGTTTTTGCTCGAACATTAAATGCCTCCAAATGGTATTTAATTAACTTCCCGGGGTGAAGAAACCCTTTTTGAGAACTCAGAGTGAGTAAATTGGCCATTTTCATGCACTTTTAACCATTCCATAAATCTTGTGTTTTGGGCCCCTGGAAGCATGAAAATCACTTTAAACATGCTAATTTTAGCTCTAACACTGATGATCCACCTACAAATGTGAACTGACGTTCAAAAATAAAACATTTGAAAACGGACCATTTTCCACATTTCTGAAGCATGACGTAATGGGGGGGTGTTATCTCTTTTGTCGAAAATCAGCCGTTTTTGCTCGAACATTAAATGCCTCCAAATGGTATTTAATTAACTTCCCGAGCCCCTGGAAGCATGAAAATCACTTTAAACATGCTAATTTTAGCTCTAACACTGATGATCCACCTACAAATGTGAACTGACGTTCAAAAATAAAACATTTGAAAACGGACCATTTTCCACATTTCTGAAGCATGACGTAATGGGGGGGTGTTATCTCTTTTGTCGAAAATCAGCCGTTTTTGCTCGAACATTAAATGCCTCCAAATGGTATTTAATTAACTTCCCGGGGTGAAGAAACCCTTTTTGAGAACTCAGAGTGAGTAAATTGGCCATTTTCATGCACTTTTAACCATTCCATAAATCTTGTGTTTTGGGCCCCTGGAAGCATGAAAATCACTTTAAACATGCTAATTTTAGCTCTAACACTGATGATCCACCTACAAATGTGAACTGACGTTCAAAAAACAAACATTTGAAAACGGACCATTTTCCACATTTCTGAAGCATGACGTAATGGGGGGGTGTTATCTCTTTTGTCGAAAATCAGCCGTTTTTGCTCGAACATTAAATGCCTCCAAATGGTATTTAATTAACTTCCCGGGGTGAAGAAACCCTTTTTGAGAACTCAGAGTGAGTAAATTGGCCATTTTCATGCACTTTTAACCATTCCATAAATCTTGTGTTTTGGGCCCCTGGAAGCATGAAAATCACTTTAAACATGCTAATTTTAGCTCTAACACTGATGATCCACCTACAAATGTGAACTGACGTTCAAAAATAAAACATTTGAAAACGGACCATTTTCCACATTTCTGAAGCATGACGTAATGGGGGGGTGTTATCTCTTTTGTCGAAAATCAGCCGTTTTTGCTCGAACATTAAATGCCTCCAAATGGTATTTAATTAACTCCCCGAGCCCCTGGAAGCATGAAAATCACTTTAAACATGCTAATTTTAGCTCTAACACTGATGATCCACCTACAAATGTGAACTGACGTTCAAAAATAAAACATTTGAAAACGGACCATTTTCCACATTTCTGAAGCATGACGTAATGGGGGGGTGTTATCTCTTTTGTCGAAAATCAGCCGTTTTTGCTCGAACATTAAATGCCTCCAAATGGTATTTAATTAACTTCCCGAGCCCCTGGAAGCATGAAAATCACTTTAAACATGCTAATTTTAGCTCTAACACTGATGATCCACCTACAAATGTGAACTGACGTTCAAAAATAAAACATTTGAAAACGGACCATTTTCCACATTTCTGAAGCATGACGTAATGGGGGGGTGTTATCTCTTTTGTCGAAAATCAGCCGTTTTTGCTCGAACATTAAATGCCTCCAAATGGTATTTAATTAACTTCCCGAGCCCCTGGAAGCATGAAAATCACTTTAAACATGCTAATTTTAGCTCTAACACTGATGATCCACCTACAAATGTGAACTGACGTTCAAAAATAAAACATTTGAAAACGGACCATTTCCCACATTTCTGAAGCATGACGTAATGGGGGGGTGTTATCTCTTTTGTCGAAAATCAGCCGTTTTTGCTCGAACATTAAATGCCTCCAAATGGTATTTAATTAACTTCCCGAGCCCCTGGAAGCATGAAAATCACTTTAAACATGCTAATTTTAGCTCTAACACTGATGATCCACCTACAAATGTGAACTGACGTTCAAAAATAAAACATTTGAAAACGGACCATTTTCCACATTTCTGAAGCATGACGTAATGGGGGGGTGTTATCTCTTTTGTCGAAAATCAGCCGTTTTTGCTCGAACATTAAATGCCTCCAAATGGTATTTAATTAACTTCCCGGGGTGAAGAAACCCTTTTTGAGAACTCAGAGTGAGTAAATTGGCCATTTTCATGCACTTTTAACCATTCCATAAATCTTGTGTTTTGGGCCCCTGGAAGCATGAAAATCACTTTAAACATGCTAATTTTAGCTCTAACACTGATGATCCACCTACAAATGTGAACTGACGTTCAAAAATAAAACATTTGAAAACAGACCATTTTCCACATTTCTGAAGCATGACGTAATGGGGGGGTGTTATCTCTTTTGTCGAAAATCAGCCGTTTTTGCTCGAACATTAAATGCCTCCAAATGGTATTTAATTAACTTCCCGAGCCCCTGGAAGCATGAAAATCACTTTAAACATGCTAATTTTAGCTCTAACACTGATGATCCACCTACAAATGTGAACTGACGTTCAAAAATAAAACATTTGAAAACGGACCATTTTCCACATTTCTGAAGCATGACGTAATGGGGGGGTGTTATCTCTTTTGTCGAAAATCAGCCGTTTTTGCTCGAACATTAAATGCCTCCAAATGGTATTTAATTAACTTCCCGAGCCCCTGGAAGCATGAAAATCACTTTAAACATGCTAATTTTAGCTCTAACACTGATGATCCCCCTACAAATGTGAACTGACGTTCAAAAATAAAACATTTGAAAACGGACCATTTTCCACATTTCTGAAGCATGACGTAATGGGGGGGGTGTTATCTCTTTTGTCGAAAATCAGCCGTTTTTGCTCGAACATTAAATGCCTCCAAATGGTATTTAATTAACTTCCCGGGGTGAAGAAACCCTTTTTGAGAACTCAGAGTGAGTAAATTGGCCATTTTCATGCACTTTTAACCATTCCATAAATCTTGTGTTTTGGGCCCCTGGAAGCATGAAAATCACTTTAAACATGCTAATTTTAGCTCTAACACTGATGATCCACCTACAAATGTGAACTGACGTTCAAAAATAAAACATTTGAAAACGGACCATTTTCCACATTTCTGAAGCATGACGTAATGGGGGGTGTTATCTCTTTTGTCGAAAATCAGCCGTTTTTGCTTGAACATTAAATGCCTCCAAATGGTATTTAATTAACTTCCCGGGGTGAAGAAACCCTTTTTGAGAACTCAGAGTGAGTAAATTGGCCATTTTCATGCACTTTTAACCATTCCATAAATCTTGTGTTTTGGGCCCCTGGAAGCATGAAAATCACTTTAAACATGCTAATTTTAGCTCTAACACTGATGATCCACCTACAAATGTGAACTGACGTTCAAAAATAAAACATTTGAAAACGGACCATTTTCCACATTTCTGAAGCATGACGTAATGGGGGGGTGTTATCTCTTTTGTCGAAAATCAGCCGTTTTTGCTCGAACATTAAATGCCTCCAAATGGTATTTAATTAACTTCCCGAGCCCCTGGAAGCATGAAAATCACTTTAAACATGCTAATTTTAGCTCTAACACTGATGATCCACCTACAAATGTGAACTGACGTTCAAAAATAAAACATTTGAAAACGGACCATTTTCCACATTTCTGAAGCATGACGTAATGGGGGGGTGTTATCTCTTTTGTCGAAAATCAGCCGTTTTTGCTCGAACAATAAATGCCTCCAAATGGTATTTAATTAACTTCCCGGGGTGAAGAAACCCTTTTTGAGAACTCAGAGTGAGTAAATTGGCCATTTTCATGCACTTTTAACCATTCCATAAATCTTGTGTTTTGGGCCCCTGGAAGCATGAAAATCACTTTAAACATGCTAATTTTAGCTCTAACACTGATGATCCACCTACAAATGTGAACTGACGTTCAAAAATAAAACATTTGAAAACGGACCATTTTCCACATTTCTGAAGCATGACGTAATGGGGGGGTGTTATCTCTTTTGTCGAAAATCAGCCGTTTTTGCTCGAACATTAAATGCCTCCAAATGGTATTTAATTAACTTCCCGGGGTGAAGAAACCCTTTTTGAGAACTCAGAGTGAGTAAATTGGCCATTTTCATGCACTTTTAACCATTCCATAAATCTTGTGTTTTGGCCCCTGGAAGCATGAAAATCACTTTAAACATGCTAATTTTAGCTCTAACACTGATGATCCACCTACAAATGTGAACTGACGTTCAAAAATAAAACATTTGAAAACGGACCATTTTCCACATTTCTGAAGCATGACGTAATGGGGGGGTGTTATCTCTTTTGTCGAAAATCAGCCGTTTTTGCTCGAACATTAAATGCCTCCAAATGGTATTTAATTAACTTCCCGAGCCCCTGGAAGCATGAAAATCACTTTAAACATGCTAATTTTAGCTCTAACACTGATGATCCACCTACAAATGTGAACTGACGTTCAAAAATAAAACATTTGAAAACGGACCATTTTCCACATTTCTGAAGCATGACGTAATGGGGGGGTGTTATCTCTTTTGTCGAAAATCAGCCGTTTTTGCTCGAACATTAAATGCCTCCAAATGGTATTTAATTAACTTCCCGAGCCCCTGGAAGCATGAAAATCACTTTAAACATGCTAATTTTAGCTCTAACACTGATGATCCACCTACAAATGTGAACTGACGTTCAAAAATAAAACATTTGAAAACGGACCATTTTCCACATTTCTGAAGCATGACGTAAGGGGGGGGTGTTATCTCTTTTGTCAAAAATCAGCCGTTTTTGCTCGAACATTAAATGCCTCCAAATGGTATTTAATTAACTTCCCGAGCCCCTGGAAGCATGAAAATCACTTTAAACATGCTAATTTTAGCTCTAACACTGATGATCCACCTACAAATGTGAACTGACGTTCAAAAATAAAACATTTGAAAACGGACCATTTTCCACATTTCTGAAGCATGACGTAATGGGGGGGTGTTATCTCTTTTGTCGAAAATCAGCCGTTTTTGCTCGAACATTAAATGCCTCCAAATGGTATTTAATTAACTTCCCGGGGTGAAGAAACCCTTTTTGAGAACTCAGAGTGAGTAAATTGGCCATTTTCATGCACTTTTAACCATTCCATAAATCTTGTGTTTTGGGCCCCTGGAAGCATGAAAATCACTTTAAACATGCTAATTTTAGCTCTAACACTGATGATCCACCTACAAATGTGAACTGACGTTCAAAAAACAAACATTTGAAAACGGACCATTTTCCACATTTCTGAAGCATGACGTAATGGGGGGGTGTTATCTCTTTTGTCGAAAATCAGCCGTTTTTGCTCGAACATTAAATGCCTCCAAATGGTATTTAATTAACTTCCCTGGGTGAAGAAACCCTTTTTGAGAACTCAGAGTGAGTAAATTGGCCATTTTCATGCACTTTTAACCATTCCATAAATCTTGTGTTTTGGGCCCCTGGAAGCATGAAAATCACTTTAAACATGCTAATTTTAGCTCTAACACTGATGATCCACCTACAAATGTGAACTGACGTTCAAAAATAAAACATTTGAAAACGGACCATTTTCCACATTTCTGAAGCATGACGTAATGGGGGGGTGTTATCTCTTTTGTCGAAAATCAGCCGTTTTTGCTCGAACATTAAATGCCTCCAAATGGTATTTAATTAACTTCCCGAGCCCCTGGAAGCATGAAAATCACTTTAAACATGCTAATTTTAGCTCTAACACTGATGATCCACCTACAAATGTGAACTGACGTTCAAAAATAAAACATTTGAAAACGGACCATTTTCCACATTTCTGAAGCATGACGTAATGGGGGGTGTTATCTCTTTTGTCGAAAATCAGCCGTTTTTGCTCGAACATTAAATGCCTCCAAATGGTATTTAATTAACTTCCCGAGCCCCTGGAAGCATGAAAATCACTTTAAACATGCTAATTTTAGCTCTAACACTGATGATCCACCTACAAATGTGAACTGACGTTCAAAAATAAAACATTTGAAAACGGACCATTTTCCACATTTCTGAAGCATGACGTAATGGGGGGGTGTTATCTCTTTTGTCGAAAATCAGCCGTTTTTGCTCGAACATTAAATGCCTCCAAATGGTATTTAATTAACTTCCCGAGCCCCCGGAAGCATGAAAATCACTTTAAACATGCTAATTTTAGCTCTAACACTGATGATCCACCTACAAATGTGAACTGACGTTCAAAAATAAAACATTTGAAAACGGACCATTTTCCACATTTCTGAAGCATGACGTAATGGGGGGGTGTTATCTCTTTTGTCGAAAATCAGCCGTTTTTGCTCGAACATTAAATGCCTCCAAATGGTATTTAATTAACTTCCCGAGCCCCTGGAAGCATGAAAATCACTTTAAACATGCTAATTTTAGCTCTAACACTGATGATCCACCTACAAATGTGAACTGACGTTCAAAAATAAAACATTTGAAAACGGACCATTTTCCACATTTCTGAAGCATGACGTAATGGGGGGTGTTATCTCTTTTGTCGAAAATCAGCCGTTTTTGCTCGAACATTAAATGCCTCCAAATGGTATTTAATTAACTTCCCGGGGTGAAGAAACCCTTTTTGAGAACTCAGAGTGAGTAAATTGGCCATTTTCATGCACTTTTAACCATTCCATAAATCTTGTGTTTTGGGCCCCTGGAAGCATGAAAATCACTTTAAACATTCTAATTTTAGCTCTAACACTGATGATCCACCTACAAATGTGAACTGACGTTCAAAAATAAAACATTTGAAAACGGACCATTTTCCACATTTCTGAAGCATGACGTAATGGGGGGGTGTTATCTCTTTTGTCGAAAATCAGCCGTTTTTGCTCGAACATTAAATGCCTCCAAATGGTATATGGCTGAGATACCCGCCACCCCCTCTCAACACAATCCCCAAAAGGAGGGAAACCGGAAACAGTTCTTAAAGTTTTTGGATGTGGGATGGAGTGACCATCCCGGCCGTATTTATTAAAACAAAATTAAAACATTAAACGTTTTCATGTTATGTACAATTTCATTATCACATTACGATGTTTGGCTAACCTTAACATAATCTCTAATACAGAGGTTCTCCTAGCCGAACTAGCATCCTACAAAACATTCTCTAAGAACACTGAAATTGTACATCCTAACGTTTAAGGGCCAACGGCAAGGTCATAACCGGTGTCAAGATCCCTAACCAGACTTACCCCTCCCACTTGGGAGGGGCGACAGCACAGAGGCTTACCTCAAGTGCAACTACTAACAATTTCCCTTGACTTGACGGGGGCCCTTAAGACTCGACGCCATTTAAAGGTCGTTCGAACACTTGTGTGTGGTATCTAGAAGGTATCGTTGACCTCTCCCCACCCCACACAACTTACCGCATCTGCCGTCGCAGATGACCCTGGCCCCGGGAAATTCCCCAGGAGGGGGCTGTAACCCCTCCTACAAAGGAAGGGGCCTTGACCGCCTTTCCTTTACTTCCGGCGACCCGCCCTTAGACGGGACCGCCTCCCCACTGAGGGGCCAATGGCCACCTCTCCCGAGCGCTCCCATCCGTGTTGGGTGACGCCCACTCATAGGGATCTACCAATTAGTGCTCACCGATCATGACCTTACCGCCTACCAAAAATAAATACGACAATTCTGAAACCTATGAAAACATTGGTCACTACGACCGAAAGAGCCTGCTAGAAATGCAACACTACATCAACTCATTTTAATCGTAACAACCTAGACTGTATTCACCATACTTTATTATGATTAACCACAAACTGATACTGTCACAGCCTGTTAAACGAAATGGAAAAACCAACTTATAACTTCACTTTATTGCACAACAACTTGCTGTCCTCAGGGGCTGGTGGGTGGGTCAAAATTGGCTCTTCGTTCCGTCCCGAGCTCACGTGTAGCGAGGGGGTGCAGCTTCGGAGCACAAGAACAAGAGGACGTCTTCTGGTCTTGCGCCTTCTTTTATCCGTCTTCAGGGTGGGCGAAAACCCGCCCCTGCCCGCCCCGAGGGCGTGGCCGGCTGCGTCGGTGTCTAGGCCAGCCCACTCTAGGGCGGGAAAAAGCGTGCCCCGGCTACGCCGCTTCGGGCATACCAGCCGAGACGCGCCTCCCGCCCAAAAATGGCTTCCCGGGGGGATCGAGGCACTCAGCCATACGTTCGGGGGGACCGAGTGGTCGCCCCTTTCCATATGGCTGAGATACCCGCCACCCCCTCTCAACACAATCCCCAAAAGGAGGGAAACCGGAAACAGTTCTTAAAGTTTTTGGATGTGGGATGGAGTGACCATCCCGGCCGTATTTATTAAAACAAAATTAAAACATTAAACGTTTTCATGTTATGTACAATTTCATTATCACATTACGATGTTTGGCTAACCTTAACATAATCTCTAATACAGAGGTTCTCCTAGCCGAACTAGCATCCTACAAAACATTCTCTAAGAACACTGAAATTGTACATCCTAACGTTTAAGGGCCAACGGCAAGGTCATAACCGGTGTCAAGATCCCTAACCAGACTTACCCCTCCCACTTGGGAGGGGCGACAGCACAGAGGCTTACCTCAAGTGCAACTACTAACAATTTCCCTTGACTTGACGGGGGCCCTTAAGACTCGACGCCATTTAAAGGTCGTTCGAACACTTGTGTGTGGTATCTAGAAGGTATCGTTGACCTCTCCCCACCCCACACAACTTACCGCATCTGCCGTCGCAGATGACCCTGGCCCCGGGAAATTCCCCAGGAGGGGGCTGTAACCCCTCCTACAAAGGAAGGGGCCTTGACCGCCTTTCCTTTACTTCCGGCGACCCGCCCTTAGACGGGACCGCCTCCCCACTGAGGGGCCAATGGCCACCTCTCCCGAGCGCTCCCATCCGTGTTGGGTGACGCCCACTCATAGGGATCTACCAATTAGTGCTCACCGATCATGACCTTACCGCCACAGGTCCGGATAGTTGACCGGCTATCCGGACCCCCCACAAAACTCCTACCTAAAGGTCATGTTCCAAAGATTTTAACCAGGCTAGGAAGTCTCCTATGAGTAACTCATTCCCCGCCCTCGACAAATGCACACCATCCCCCAGATACATACTGTCATCATTAATACAATTATGCGAGATCGAATGCAATGCCTTGGAACGGAACAACCTACTCACTTTGTTATTCAATTTTCTAACCGAATGATTCAAAGCAGGGATCGAGATAGCCCCCCGCCACACTTTTCGTGGGATCATATGAGACCATGCGATTAGGCACCCCGGAACTCTCCTCGCTAACCAACTTACCGTGGAAAGCATAGCCTCCAGGAGAAGTCGTCTACCGGTGGTGACCAAATCATTGCCCCCCAAATGCACTATGACTATGGACGGCGGTGACCTCATCCGCTCTAACAAGCCCTCAAAAAATTCCTGAAACTGGTCAATACAGAGACCGCCCCTTCCGTAGAAGGACACTCTGTACCCGTATTCCTCAGGTACGTGAACCATGTCACCTGCTTTGAATACGTCTGCAGCCCGTCTCACGTATGAGTGGCCCACGACCCAAACCTCCTTCCTCACAGCCGGTGACGTGCGACCGCTGACCTGGTGTTGGGTCGACTGCTCAGTCTGCCCTGCCGCGTAGGCTTGCGCAACTGAAAACAAACAAAAACAAGAGGCGTGAGTACATGATTACAGTTTCACAACATGTGCAATCGCACGTACCTCTTATAACAATTGGAGGACCAGCGCCCCACACGTTTCACTTGTTCTACATTAAGACCTCTGGCTGTAGCTTCAGTGGCAGCCCCTATACGAAAGGAGTGGGTCCCAAATTCGCCCGGGTCCAAGCCCGCTGCGGCAATGGCCATTGCAAGCACCCGTTGAAACTGAAACCTCGTCAGCGGGGTGGCGTCTGCATGCCTCAACAATGTCCCTCCCCATGATGCCACCCTTCGTGCTAGGTAATCTTCTAAGCACTGTACCGGACACATGGATGAGTCGGGGTTCCTGCGGATGATCGTGCAGTCCCCTCTCCCATCTTGGTCAGTCTTGGACCTGAGAAAGGAGACAATCATCGCATCACCCCTGATCTGGACATGCTCCCTGCACAAGCCCCCCGTCACGTCCCGTTTGTTCCTTGCAACCAGCTCACTAACTCTCATAGCCCCGTGAAATGCCAGCGTAAATGCAGTCCGGAACAAACAGGTCTCGAACGGGGACGAGCATGTGTTCGGGAGCGTGACCAGTAACTGGGACAACCTGTCTAGACCTATCGGTCGTCGTACATCTACTCTGCGACCCTCTAGACGTTGCCACCCACGTAGCGCTTTTTGTACCGTGAAAGACGCTGTTGGGTCCAGGATGCCATGGGCCCTGGCAACAAAGGAAATGGCGGCACGATGCCTTTGGGCCGTAGCCACCGATTTCCCAGCCCTACGTAAGGACATCAGAAAAAGTACTACCAACTCCTCCTGACCCCAAAGTCCTCCTCTCTCTGCCCCCAAAAAGGCTAAATAGGCCTGGAACGCCCCTTCATATGCCTTCCTTGTCCTGGGTGCTAGACTCTCTCCCACGAGGTGACGAAGTTCGGGGCACCGAGAGACCAGAGAGCTTCGGGGAAGGGTGCCGGCTCCGGGTCCGCTGAAGGAAGGAAACCCGAGAAAGCCTGCATGTGAAAACGAGACAGTGCATCAGCAGCCTGATTCATCACCCCTGGGACATGTTTTGCTCTGAATACTACGTTCAGTTGCATACACAGTAAGACAATTTCTTTGAGGAGCCTCAAAATCAACTTACAACGGGCTGCCTGACTATTGATGCATTCTACCACGGTCATATTGTCGGACCAGAACACAACAGAATGATCTCTGAACCCTTCTGGCCAGGTTCTCAGGGCCACCAGAATGGGAAATAGTTCGAGGAAAGCGATGTTACTTGTCAGCCCCTTCTCGTGCCACCATAGGGGCCACTTTTGTGCCGACCATTTTGTGCCGAAGATGGCGCCAAAACCTACGCTTCCTGCTGAATCTGTCCATAGCCCAAGCTCTTCAGAGGAGACGGCTGGCTTGTTCCAGACGACCCGGCCATTGAAGTCCGCCAAGAATGCTAACCAAATCCGCATGTCCTGGCGGACCTCGGCCGATAACCTTGTGCGATGATGACCCTCCTTTAAGCCAACCATCGCTTGGGCAATTGAGCGGGAAAAGGGGCGAGCCATTGGTATCACCCTCAAGGCAAAGTTCAACTTTCCCACTAACTGTTGCAACTGATGCAGTGTAACTTTGGATGCCTTTAAACATACTTGGAGGGCTGCCCTGAATTTCGACACTTTGCTAGCTGGTAAACGGAAGCACCCCTCCCTTGAGTCCAACTCGATCCCCAAAAACTCGAGGCAAGTCGTGGGACCCATAGTTTTACCTGGTGCCAATGGCACGCCAAGATGATCCATTAACACACAGAATTCAGCTAAGGCCCGGGCACATTCGGAAGTACCGGCGGGGCCAAGGAACAGAAAATCGTCAAGGTAGTGCATTACATTTCGGAAACCCGTTTTCTTAGTGAACACCCATTGCAGGAAAGTACTGAATTGCTCAAAGTAAGCACATGATATAGAGCATCCCATTGGCATACACCTATCCATGTAAAATGACCCCTGGAACCCGAATCCCAGAAGACGCTGATCGTCTGGGTGTACCGGAAGCAACCGGAACGCTGACTCGATATCAGATTTCGCCATCAACGTCCCGTGCCCCAGGCGATTCAAGATGGCTACCGCCTCATCAAAAGATGCGTATCGCACCGAACAAACTTCTGGCTCAATTGCGTCGTTCACCGAAAGACCATATGGAGAAGATAGATTATGAATCAAACGAAACTCACCCGGGTCCTTCTTGGGGACCACCCCTAACGGAGAACAAACGAAATCCGGTACCGGGGGCTCACTAAACGGGCCGGCGACCCGTCCCCGGCTAACCTCTTTCTGAATTTTTTCTTGCACTACAGATGCATGTTGTAAAACGGAAAGTTGATTTTTGCACATCCCTACACCCTGAAAGTCCCCTACCGGGATGCGGAAACCATGTGTAAAACCGTTCCGCAGCACCCCGGCAGAAGTACGATCCGGGTATTCGCTGAGCCAGGGAATCATTGCCAAGGTATCAATCGGGGTTGGTAAAGGCGCCCCTCGGCCTAGCTTAGACCTGTTTGGCGCCTCCCTTACCCCCATTCTCACTCGTTCTGGCTCTGCACGATGACTCAGGATGGGACGACCCACACGTACTACACTCATGTTTGAATTTACACGATCCCGGAGGCCTGGTACACTTCCCCTTGTTAAAATTAAAACAGAAACCCTTTCTCCCTGTATTGCCTGCGGGCCTCGACTGGTCGTCGGTGCTCGTACTTGGTCGAAAGGGCGTCCCCACATTTTGGCGGGAGTAATCAACAACAGTGCTCCCGACCAATGGCATTCTTAACATTCCCGATTCTTTCATCTTATCCCATGTTAAAGAATCGTAACAATCCCAAGTCAAACTCTTGTTATGTTCCTTTTCTTTCCTGAACAAATTGTCATAACAAAACCAATGGTTACCTTGATACGCTGTCGAGTAACCCATAATTCGTGATTGATAAACGGGAAACTCAGGAAGCAACTCGGGCCTACGTTCCCCCAAAATTGATGTGAAAATACCCCATGCATTGCCCCAGTTGCCAACGTTCTCATTTACCTTAAAGGCGGCCATCTTTGCGCGCCAAACACTCGGATGCATTAAGTCCTTCTGACTTTTTACATGCTCCACATCATAATGATCAACAAGCAGGGAAAAAATATTCACGTACTCCCCCGCCCAGATCTTTTCCTTTATAGCTAAAGGCACATGTTGTCCTAATCTCTCTCTACGAGAGGGTGCTGACTCGTCCCTTGCAATCGGCAATGGCCGCTTACCTGCACCGGACGCAGCTTCTGCCGCTTGCGGCTTGTCTATCCCCGCCAACGGCGTAGCCACTCTAGCTGCCTCTTTCTTCTCACGAAGCCCTTTTATCAGCGCCTGTGCTTCGGCAGCCGTGGCGCCATCACTACTATCCCCCAACCATGCTGCTAGCTGTGCTGCCAGCTCGGGGGGCATGTCTTCCTTGGATGTCGGGGTGACGACAACGGGGATTGGATTCCCCTCCATCGGTACTGGGGTCGGCGCCTCGAGCGGGGCAGAGGGAACCGGGACGGCCCCACCGGCTGGAACCTTTCTCGGCCTCTTAGGTCTTCCTCCAGCCGGCGGGGTGCCCGAACCCTCCTCCCCATCTCGCTCCGCCAACCGTTTCTTTATGTCGGACACTTCTTTGCAAAGGGCCCGCACCATCTGTTCGGTCGTCATTCTTTTTGCGCCTTTCTTGGGCATCTCTCCGAGGAAGTATCTAGAAGACAAAGAAAAAGATCAAAACGCTCAAAATTGGCTCTTCGTTCCGTCCCGAGCTCACGTGTAGCGAGGGGGTGCAGCTTCGGAGCACAAGAACAAGAGGACGTCTTCTGGTCTTGCGCCTTCTTTTATCCGTCTTCAGGGTGGGCGAAAACCCGCCCCTGCCCGCCCCGAGGGCGTGGCCGGCTGCGTCGGTGTCTAGGCCAGCCCACTCTAGGGCGGGAAAAAGCGTGCCCCGGCTACGCCGCTTCGGGCATACCAGCCGAGACGCGCCTCCCGCCCAAAAATGGCTTCCCGGGGGGATCGAGGCACTCAGCCATACGTTCGGGGGGACCGAGTGGTCGCCCCTTTCCATTTAATTAACTTCCCGAGCCCCTGGAAGCATGAAAATCACTTTAAACATGCTAATTTTAGCTCTAACACTGATGATCCACCTACAAATGTGAACTGACGTTCAAAAATAAAACATTTGAAAACGGACCATTTTCCACATTTCTGAAGCATGACGTAATGGGGGGGTGTTATCTCTTTTGTCGAAAATCAGCCGTTTTTGCTCGAACATTAAATGCCTCCAAATGGTATTTAATTAACTTCCCGAGCCCCTGGAAGCATGAAAATCACTTTAAACATGCTAATTTTAGCTCTAACACTGATGATCCACCTACAAATGTGAACTGACGTTCAAAAATAAAACATTTGAAAACGGACCATTTTCCACATTTCTGAAGCATGACGTAATGGGGGGGTGTTATCTCTTTTGTCGAAAATCAGCCGTTTTTGCTCGAACATTAAATGCCTCCAAATGGTATTTAATTAACTTCCCGAGCCCCTGGAAGCATGAAAATCACTTTAAACATGCTAATTTTAGCTCTAACACTGATGATCCACCTACAAATGTGAACTGACGTTCAAAAATAAAACATTTGAAAACGGACCATTTTCCACATTTCTGAAGCATGACGTAATGGGGGGGGTGTTATCTCTTTTGTCAAAAATCAGCCGTTTTTGCTCGAACATTAAATGCCTCCAAATGGTATTTAATTAACTTCCCGGGGTGAAGAAACCCTTTTTGAGAACTCAGAGTGAGTAAATTGGCCATTTTCATGCACTTTTAACCATTCCATAAATCTTGTGTTTTGGGCCCCTGGAAGCATGAAAATCACTTTAAACATGCTAATTTTAGCTCTAACACTGATGATCCACCTAAAAATGTGAACTGACGTTCAAAAATAAAACATTTGAAAACGGACCATTTTCCACATTTCTGAAGCATGACGTAATGGGGGGGTGTTATCTCTTTTGTCGAAAATCAGCCGTTTTTGCTCGAACATTAAATGCCTCCAAATGGTATTTAATTAACTTCCCGGGGTGAAGAAACCCTTTTTGAGAACTCAGAGTGAGTAAATTGGCCATTTTCATGCACTTTTAACCATTCCATAAATCTTGTGTTTTGGGCCCCTGGAAGCATGAAAATCACTTTAAACATGCTAATTTTAGCTCTAACACTGATGATCCACCTACAAATGTGAACTGACGTTCAAAAATAAAACATTTGAAAACGGACCATTTTCCACATTTCTGAAGCATGACGTAATGGGGGGTGTTATCTCTTTTGTCGAAAATCAGCCGTTTTTGCTCGAACATTAAATGCCTCCAAATGGTATTTAATTAACTTCCCGGGGTGAAGAAACCCTTTTTGAGAACTCAGAGTGAGTAAATTGGCCATTTTCATGCACTTTTACCATTCCATAAATCTTGTGTTTTGGGCCCCTGGAAGCATGAAAATCACTTTAAACATGCTAATTTTAGCTCTAACACTGATGATCCACCTACAAATGTGAACTGACGTTCAAAAATAAAACATTTGAAAACGGACCATTTTCCACATTTCTGAAGCATGACGTAATGGGGGGGTGTTATCTCTTTTGTCGAAAATCAGCCGTTTTTGCTCGAACATTAAATGCCTCCAAATGGTATTTAATTAACTTCCCGAGCCCCTGGAAGCATGAAAATCACTTTAAACATGCTAATTTTAGCTCTAACACTGATGATCCACCTACAAATGTGAACTGACGTTCAAAAATAAAACATTTGAAAACGGACCATTTTCCACATTTCTGAAGCATGACGTAATGGGGGGGTGTTATCTCTTTTGTCGAAAATCAGCCGTTTTTGCTCGAACATTAAATGCCTCCAAATGGTATTTAATTAACTTCCCGGGGTGAAGAAACCCTTTTTGAGAACTCAGAGTGAGTAAATTGGCCATTTTCATGCACTTTTAACCATTCCATAAATCTTGTGTTTTGGGCCCCTGGAAGCATGAAAATCACTTTAAACATGCTAATTTTAGCTCTAACACTGATGATCCACCTACAAATGTGAACTGACGTTCAAAAATAAAACATTTGAAAACGGACCATTTTCCACATTTCTGAAGCATGACGTAATGGGGGGGTGTTATCTCTTTTGTCGAAAATCAGCCGTTTTTGCTCGAACATTAAATGCCTCCAAATGGTATTTAATTAACTTCCCGGGGTGAAGAAACCCTTTTTGAGAACTCAGAGTGAGTAAATTGGCCATTTTCATGCACTTTTAACCATTCCATAAATCTTGTGTTTTGGCCCCTGGAAGCATGAAAATCACTTTAAACATGCTAATTTTAGCTCTAACACTGATGATCCACCTACAAATGTGAACTGACGTTCAAAAATAAAACATTTGAAAACGGACCATTTTCCACATTTCTGAAGCATGACGTAATGGGGGGGTGTTATCTCTTTTGTCGAAAATCAGCCGTTTTTGCTCGAACATTAAATGCCTCCAAATGGTATTTAATTAACTTCCCGAGCCCCTGGAAGCATGAAAATCACTTTAAACATGCTAATTTTAGCTCTAACACTGATGATCCACCTACAAATGTGAACTGACGTTCAAAAATAAAACATTTGAAAACGGACCATTTTCCACATTTCTGAAGCATGACGTAATGGGGGGGTGTTATCTCTTTTGTCGAAAATCAGCCGTTTTTGCTCGAACATTAAATGCCTCCAAATGGTATTTAATTAACTTCCCGAGCCCCTGGAAGCATGAAAATCACTTTAAACATGCTAATTTTAGCTCTAACACTGATGATCCACCTACAAATGTGAACTGACGTTCAAAAATAAAACATTTGAAAACGGACCATTTTCCACATTTCTGAAGCATGACGTAATGGGGGGGTGTTATCTCTTTTGTCAAAAATCAGCCGTTTTTGCTCGAACATTAAATGCCTCCAAATGGTATTTAATTAACTTCCCGAGCCCCTGGAAGCATGAAAATCACTTTAAACATGCTAATTTTAGCTCTAACACTGATGATCCACCTACAAATGTGAACTGACGTTCAAAAATAAAACATTTGAAAACGGACCATTTTCCACATTTCTGAAGCATGACGTAATGGGGGGGTGTTATCTCTTTTGTCGAAAATCAGCCGTTTTTGCTCGAACATTAAATGCCTCCAAATGGTATTTAATTAACTTCCCGGGGTGAAGAAACCCTTTTTGAGAACTCAGAGTGAGTAAATTGGCCATTTTCATGCACTTTTAACCATTCCATAAATCTTGTGTTTTGGGCCCCTGGAAGCATGAAAATCACTTTAAACATGCTAATTTTAGCTCTAACACTGATGATCCACCTACAAATGTGAACTGACGTTCAAAAAACAAACATTTGAAAACGGACCATTTTCCACATTTCTGAAGCATGACGTAATGGGGGGGTGTTATCTCTTTTGTCGAAAATCAGCCGTTTTTGCTCGAACATTAAATGCCTCCAAATGGTATTTAATTAACTTCCCGGGGTGAAGAAACCCTTTTTGAGAACTCAGAGTGAGTAAATTGGCCATTTTCATGCACTTTTAACCATTCCATAAATCTTGTGTTTTGGGCCCCTGGAAGCATGAAAATCACTTTAAACATGCTAATTTTAGCTCTAACACTGATGATCCACCTACAAATGTGAACTGACGTTCAAAAATAAAACATTTGAAAACGGACCATTTTCCACATTTCTGAAGCATGACGTAATGGGGGGGTGTTATCTCTTTTGTCGAAAATCAGCCGTTTTTGCTCGAACATTAAATGCCTCCAAATGGTATTTAATTAACTTCCCGAGCCCCTGGAAGCATGAAAATCACTTTAAACATGCTAATTTTAGCTCTAACACTGATGATCCACCTACAAATGTGAACTGACGTTCAAAAATAAAACATTTGAAAACGGACCATTTTCCACATTTCTGAAGCATGACGTAATGGGGGGGTGTTATCTCTTTTGTCGAAAATCAGCCGTTTTTGCTCGAACATTAAATGCCTCCAAATGGTATTTAATTAACTTCCCGAGCCCCTGGAAGCATGAAAATCACTTTAAACATGCTAATTTTAGCTCTAACACTGATGATCCACCTACAAATGTGAACTGACGTTCAAAAATAAAACATTTGAAAACGGACCATTTTCCACATTTCTGAAGCATGACGTAATGGGGGTATGTTATCTCTTTTGTCAAAAATCAGCCGTTTTTGCTCGAACATTAAATGCCTCCAAATGGTATTTAATTAACTTCCCGAGCCCCTGGAAGCATGAAAATCACTTTAAACATGCTAATTTTAGCTCTAACACTGATGATCCACCTACAAATGTGAACTGACGTTCAAAAATAAAACATTTGAAAACGGACCATTTTCCACATTTCTGAAGCATGACGTAATGGGGGGGTGTTATCTCTTTTGTCGAAAATCAGCCGTTTTTGCTCGAACATTAAATGCCTCCAAATGGTATTTAATTAACTTCCCGGGGTGAAGAAACCCTTTTTGAGAACTCAGAGTGAGTAAATTGGCCATTTTCATGCACTTTTAACCATTCCATAAATCTTGTGTTTTGGGCCCCTGGAAGCATGAAAATCACTTTAAACATGCTAATTTTAGCTCTAACACTGATGATCCACCTACAAATGTGAACTGACGTTCAAAAATAAAACATTTGAAAACGGACCATTTTCCACATTTCTGAAGCATGACGTAATGGGGGGGTGTTATCTCTTTTGTCGAAAATCAGCCGTTTTTGCTCGAACATTAAATGCCTCCAAATGGTATTTAATTAACTTCCCGGGGTGAAGAAACCCTTTTTGAGAACTCAGAGTGAGTAAATTGGCCATTTTCATGCACTTTTAACTATTCCATAAATCTTGTGTTTTGGGCCCCTGGAAGCATGAAAATCACTTTAAACATGCTAATTTTAGCTCTAACACTGATGATCCACCTACAAATGTGAACTGACGTTCAAAAATAAAACATTTGAAAATGGACCATTTTCCACATTTCTGAAGCATGACGTAATGGGGGGGTGTTATCTCTTTTGTCGAAAATCAGCCGTTTTTGCTCGAACATTAAATGCCTCCAAATGGTATTTAATTAACTTCCCGAGCCCCTGGAAGCATGAAAATCACTTTAAACATGCTAATTTTAGCTCTAACACTGATGATCCACCTACAAATGTGAACTGACGTTCAAAAATAAAACATTTGAAAACGGACCATTTTCCACATTTCTGAAGCATGACGTAATGGGGGGGTGTTATCTCTTTTGTCGAAAATCAGCCGTTTTTGCTCGAACATTAAATGCCTCCAAATGGTATTTAATTAACTTCCCGAGCCCCTGGAAGCATGAAAATCACTTTAAACATGCTAATTTTAGCTCTAACACTGATGATCCACCTACAAATGTGAACTGACGTTCAAAAATAAAACATTTGAAAACGGACCATGTTCCACATTTCTGAAGCATGACGTAATGGGGGGGTGTTATCTCTTTTGTCGAAAATCAGCCGTTTTTGCTCGAACATTAAATGCCTCCAAATGGTATTTAATTAACTTCCCGAGCCCCTGGAAGCATGAAAATCACTTTAAACATGCTAATTTTAGCTCTAACACTGATGATCCACCTACAAATGTGAACTGACGTTCAAAAATAAAACATTTGAAAACGGACCATTTTCCACATTTCTGAAGCATGACGTAATGGGGGGGTGTTATCTCTTTTGTCGAAAATCAGCCGTTTTTGCTCGAACATTAAATGCCTCCAAATGGTATTTAATTAACTTCCCGAGCCCCTGGAAGCATGAAAATCACTTTAAACATGCTAATTTTAGCTCTAACACTGATGATCCCCCTACAAATGTGAACTGACGTTCAAAAATAAAACATTTGAAAACGGACCATTTTCCACATTTCTGAAGCATGACGTAATGGGGGGTGTTATCTCTTTTGTCGAAAATCAGCCGTTTTTGCTCGAACATTAAATGCCTCCAAATGGTATTTAATTAACTTCCCGAGCCCCTGGAAGCATGAAAATCACTTTAAACATGCTAATTTTAGCTCTAACACTGATGATCCACCTACAAATGTGAACTGACGTTCAAAAATAAAACATTTGAAAACGGACCATTTTCCACATTTCTGAAGCATGACGTAATGGGGGGGTGTTATCTCTTTTGTCGAAAATCAGCCATTTTTGCTCGAACATTAAATGCCTCCAAATGGTATTTAATTAACTTCCCGGGGTGAAGAAACCCTTTTTGAGAACTCAGAGTGAGTAAATTGGCCATTTTCATGCACTTTTAACCATTCCATAAATCTTGTGTTTTGGGCCCCTGGAAGCATGAAAATCACTTTAAACATGCTAATTTTAGCTCTAACACTGATGATCCACCTACAAATGTGAACTGACGTTCAAAAATAAAACATTTGAAAACGGACCATTTTCCACATTTCTGAAGCATGACGTAAAGGGGGGGTGTTATCTCTTTTGTCGAAAATCAGCCGTTTTTGCTCGAACATTAAATGCCTCCAAATGGTATTTAATTAACTTCCCGAGCCCCTGGAAGCATGAAAATCACTTTAAACATGCTAATTTTAGCTCTAACACTGATGATCCCCCTACAAATGTGAACTGACGTTCAAAAATAAAACATTTGAAAACGGACCATTTTCCACATTTCTGAAGCATGACGTAATGGGGGGGTGTTATCTCTTTTGTCGAAAATCAGCCGTTTTTGCTCGAACATTAAATGCCTCCAAATGGTATTTAATTAACTTCCCGAGCCCCTGGAAGCATGAAAATCACTTTAAACATGCTAATTTTAGCTCTAACACTGATGATCCACCTATAAATGTGAACTGACGTTCAAAAATAAAACATTTGAAAACGGACCATTTTCCACATTTCTGAAGCATGACGTAATGGGGGGGTGTTATCTCTTTTGTCGAAAATCAGCCGTTTTTGCTCGAACATTAAATGCCTCCAAATGGTATTTAATTAACTTCCCGGGGTGAAGAAACCCTTTTTGAGAACTCAGAGTGAGTAAATTGGCCATTTTCATGCACTTTTAACCATTCCATAAATCTTGTGTTTTGGGCCCCTGGAAGCATGAAAATCACTTTAAACATGCTAATTTTAGCTCTAACACTGATGATCCACCTACAAATGTGAACTGACGTTCAAAAAACAAACATTTGAAAACGGACCATTTTCCACATTTCTGAAGCATGACGTAATGGGGGGGTGTTATCTCTTTTGTCGAAAATCAGCCGTTTTTGCTCGAACATTAAATGCCTCCAAATGGTATTTAATTAACTTCCCGGGGTGAAGAAACCCTTTTTGAGAACTCAGAGTGAGTAAATTGGCCATTTTCATGCACTTTTAACCATTCCATAAATCTTGTGTTTTGGGCCCCTGGAAGCATGAAAATCACTTTAAACATGCTAATTTTAGCTCTAACACTGATGATCCACCTACAAATGTGAACTGACGTTCAAAAATAAAACATTTGAAAACGGACCATTTTCCACATTTCTGAAGCATGACGTAATGGGGGGGTGTTATCTCTTTTGTCGAAAATCAGCCGTTTTTGCTCGAACATTAAATGCCTCCAAATGGTATTTAATTAACTTCCCGAGCCCCTGGAAGCATGAAAATCACTTTAAACATGCTAATTTTAGCTCTAACACTGATGATCCACCTACAAATGTGAACTGACGTTCAAAAATAAAACATTTGAAAACGGACCATTTTCCACATTTCTGAAGCATGACGTAATGGGGGGGTGTTATCTCTTTTGTCGAAAATCAGCCGTTTTTGCTCGAACATTAAATGCCTCCAAATGGTATTTAATTAACTTCCCGAGCCCCTGGAAGCATGAAAATCACTTTAAACATGCTAATTTTAGCTCTAACACTGATGATCCACCTACAAATGTGAACTGACGTTCAAAAATAAAACATTTGAAAACGGACCATTTTCCACATTTCTGAAGCATGACGTAATGGGGGGGTGTTATCTCTTTTGTCGAAAATCAGCCGTTTTTGCTCGAACATTAAATGCCTCCAAATGGTATTTAATTAACTTCCCGAGCCCCCAGAAGCATGAAAATCACTTTAAACATGCTAATTTTAGCTCTAACACTGATGATCCACCTACAAATGTGAACTGACGTTCAAAAATAAAACATTTGAAAACGGACCATTTTCCACATTTCTGAAGCATGACGTAATGGGGGGGTGTTATCTCTTTTGTCGAAAATCAGCCGTTTTTGCTCGAACATTAAATGCCTCCAAATGGTATTTAATTAACTTCCCGAGCCCCTGGAAGCATGAAAATCACTTTAAACATGCTAATTTTAGCTCTAACACTGATGATCCACCTACAAATGTGAACTGACGTTCAAAAATAAAACATTTGAAAACGGACCATTTTCCACAATTCTGAAGCATGACGTAATGGGGGGGTGTTATCTCTTTTGTCGAAAATCAGCCGTTTTTGCTCGAACATTAAATGCCTCCAAATGGTATTTAATTAACTTCCCGAGCCCCCAGAAGCATGAAAATCACTTTAAACATGCTAATTTTAGCTCTAACACTGATGATCCACCTACAAATGTGAACTGACGTTCAAAAATAAAACATTTGAAAACGGACCATTTTCCACATTTCTGAAGCATGACGTAATGGGGGGGTGTTATCTCTTTTGTCGAAAATCAGCCGTTTTTGCTCGAACATTAAATGCCTCCAAATGGTATTTAATTAACTTCCCGAGCCCCTGGAAGCATGAAAATCACTTTAAACATGCTAATTTTAGCTCTAACACTGATGATCCACCTACAAATGTGAACTGACGTTCAAAAATAAAACATTTGAAAACGGACCATTTTCCACATTTCTGAAGCATGACGTAATGGGGGGGTGTTATCTCTTTTGTCGAAAATCAGCCGTTTTTGCTCGAACATTAAATGCCTCCAAATGGTATTTAATTAACTTCCCGGGGTGAAGAAACCCTTTTTGAGAACTCAGAGTGAGTAAATTGGCCATTTTCATGCACTTTTAACCATTCCATAAATCTTGTGTTTTGGGCCCCTGGAAGCATGAAAATCACTTTAAACATGCTAATTTTAGCTCTAACACTGATGATCCACCTACAAATGTGAACTGACGTTCAAAAATAAAACATTTGAAAACGGACCATTTTCCACATTTCTGAAGCATGACGTAATGGGGGGGGTGTTATCTCTTTTGTCGAAAATCAGCCGTTTTTGCTCGAACATTAAATGCCTCCAAATGGTATTTAATTAACTTCCCTGGGTGAAGAAACCCTTTTTGAGAACTCAGAGTGAGTAAATTGGCCATTTTCATGCACTTTTAACCATTCCATAAATCTTGTGTTTTGGGCCCCTGGAAGCATGAAAATCACTTTAAACATGCTAATTTTAGCTCTAACACTGATGATCCACCTACAAATGTGAACTGACGTTCAAAAATAAAACATTTGAAAACGGACCATTTTCCACATTTCTGAAGCATGACGTAATGGGGGGGGTGTTATCTCTTTTGTCGAAAATCAGCCGTTTTTGCTCGAACATTAAATGCCTCCAAATGGTATTTAATTAACTTCCCGAGCCCCTGGAAGCATGAAAATCACTTTAAACATGCTAATTTTAGCTCTAACACTGATGATCCACCTACAAATGTGAACTGACGTTCAAAAATAAAACATTTGAAAACGGACCATTTTCCACATTTCTGAAGCATGACGTAATGGGGGGGTGTTATCTCTTTTGTCGAAAATCAGCCGTTTTTGCTCGAACATTAAATGCCTCCAAATGGTATTTAATTAACTTCCCGAGCCCCTGGAAGCATGAAAATCACTTTAAACATGCTAATTTTAGCTCTAACACTGATGATCCACCTACAAATGTGAACTGACGTTCAAAAATAAAACATTTGAAAACGGACCATTTTCCACATTTCTGAAGCATGACGTAATGGGGGGGTGTTATCTCTTTTGTCGAAAATCAGCCATTTTTGCTCGAACATTAAATGCCTCCAAATGGTATTTAATTAACTTCCCGGGGTGAAGAAACCCTTTTTGAGAACTCAGAGTGAGTAAATTGGCCATTTTCATGCACTTTTAACCATTCCATAAATCTTGTGTTTTGGGCCCCTGGAAGCATGAAAATCACTTTAAACATGCTAATTTTAGCTCTAACACTGATGATCCACCTACAAATGTGAACTGACGTTCAAAAATAAAACATTTGAAAACGGACCATTTTCCACATTTCTGAAGCATGACGTAATGGGGGGGTGTTATCTCTTTTGTCGAAAATCAGCCGTTTTTGCTCGAACATTAAATGCCTCCAAATGGTATTTAATTAACTTCCCGAGCCCCTGGAAGCATGAAAATCACTTTAAACATGCTAATTTTAGCTCTAACACTGATGATCCACCTACAAATGTGAACTGACGTTCAAAAATAAAACATTTGAAAACGGACCATTTTCCACATTTCTGAAGCATGACGTAATGGGGGGGTGTTATCTCTTTTGTCGAAAATCAGCCGTTTTTGCTCGAACATTAAATGCCTCCAAATGGTATTTAATTAACTTCCCGAGCCCCTGGAAGCATGAAAATCACTTTAAACATGCTAATTTTAGCTCTAACACTGATGATCCACCTACAAATGTGAACTGACGTTCAAAAATAAAACATTTGAAAACGGACCATTTTCCACATTTCTGAAGCATGACGTAATGGGGGGGTGTTATCTCTTTTGTCGAAAATCAGCCGTTTTTGCTCGAACATTAAATGCCTCCAAATGGTATTTAATTAACTTCCCGGGGTGAAGAAACCCTTTTTGAGAACTCAGAGTGAGTAAATTGGCCATTTTCATGCACTTTTAACCATTCCATAAATCTTGTGTTTTGGGCCCCTGGAAGCATGAAAATCACTTTAAACATGCTAATTTTAGCTCTAACACTGATGATCCACCTACAAATGTGAACTGACGTTCAAAAATAAAACATTTGAAAACGGACCATTTTCCACATTTCTGAAGCATGACGTAATGGGGGGGTGTTATCTCTTTTGTCGAAAATCAGCCGTTTTTGCTCGAACATTAAATGCCTCCAAATGGTATTTAATTAACTTCCCGAGCCCCTGGAAGCATGAAAATCACTTTAAACATGCTAATTTTAGCTCTAACACTGATGATCCCCCTACAAATGTGAACTGACGTTCAAAAATAAAACATTTGAAAACGGACCATTTTCCACATTTCTGAAGCATGACGTAATGGGGGGGTGTTATCTCTTTTGTCGAAAATCAGCCGTTTTTGCTCGAACATTAAATGCCTCCAAATGGTATTTAATTAACTTCCCGAGCCCCTGGAAGCATGAAAATCACTTTAAACATGCTAATTTTAGCTCTAACACTGATGATCCACCTATAAATGTGAACTGACGTTCAAAAATAAAACATTTGAAAACGGACCATTTTCCACATTTCTGAAGCATGACGTAATGGGGGGGTGTTATCTCTTTTGTCGAAAATCAGCCGTTTTTGCTCGAACATTAAATGCCTCCAAATGGTATTTAATTAACTTCCCGGGGTGAAGAAACCCTTTTTGAGAACTCAGAGTGAGTAAATTGGCCATTTTCATGCACTTTTAACCATTCCATAAATCTTGTGTTTTGGGCCCCTGGAAGCATGAAAATCACTTTAAACATGCTAATTTTAGCTCTAACACTGATGATCCACCTACAAATGTGAACTGACGTTCAAAAAACAAACATTTGAAAACGGACCATTTTCCACATTTCTGAAGCATGACGTAATGGGGGGGTGTTATCTCTTTTGTCGAAAATCAGCCGTTTTTGCTCGAACATTAAATGCCTCCAAATGGTATTTAATTAACTTCCCGGGGTGAAGAAACCCTTTTTGAGAACTCAGAGTGAGTAAATTGGCCATTTTCATGCACTTTTAACCATTCCATAAATCTTGTGTTTTGGGCCCCTGGAAGCATGAAAATCACTTTAAACATGCTAATTTTAGCTCTAACACTGATGATCCACCTACAAATGTGAACTGACGTTCAAAAATAAAACATTTGAAAACGGACCATTTTCCACATTTCTGAAGCATGACGTAATGGGGGGGTGTTATCTCTTTTGTCGAAAATCAGCCGTTTTTGCTCGAACATTAAATGCCTCCAAATGGTATTTAATTAACTTCCCGAGCCCCTGGAAGCATGAAAATCACTTTAAACATGCTAATTTTAGCTCTAACACTGATGATCCACCTACAAATGTGAACTGACGTTCAAAAATAAAACATTTGAAAACGGACCATTTTCCACATTTCTGAAGCATGACGTAATGGGGGGGTGTTATCTCTTTTGTCGAAAATCAGCCGTTTTTGCTCGAACATTAAATGCCTCCAAATGGTATTTAATCAACTTCCCGAGCCCCTGGAAGCATGAAAATCACTTTAAACATGCTAATTTTAGCTCTAACACTGATGATCCACCTACAAATGTGAACTGACGTTCAAAAATAAAACATTTGAAAACGGACCATTTTCCACATTTCTGAAGCATGACGTAATGGGGGGGTGTTATCTCTTTTGTCGAAAATCAGCCGTTTTTGCTCGAACATTAAATGCCTCCAAATGGTATTTAATTAACTTCCCGAGCCCCCGGAAGCATGAAAATCACTTTAAACATGCTAATTTTAGCTCTAACACTGATGATCCACCTACAAATGTGAACTGACGTTCAAAAATAAAACATTTGAAAACGGACCATTTTCCACATTTCTGAAGCATGACGTAATGGGGGGGTGTTATCTCTTTTGTCGAAAATCAGCCGTTTTTGCTCGAACATTAAATGCCTCCAAATGGTATTTAATTAACTTCCCGAGCCCCTGGAAGCATGAAAATCACTTTAAACATGCTAATTTTAGCTCTAACACTGATGATCCACCTACAAATGTGAACTGACGTTCAAAAATAAAACATTTGAAAACGGACCATTTTCCACATTTCTGAAGCATGACGTAATGGGGGGGTGTTATCTCTTTTGTCGAAAATCAGCCGTTTTTGCTCGAACATTAAATGCCTCCAAATGGTATTTAATTAACTTCCCGGGGTGAAGAAACCCTTTTTGAGAACTCAGAGTGAGTAAATTGGCCATTTTCATGCACTTTTAACCATTCCATAAATCTTGTGTTTTGGGCCCCTGGAAGCATGAAAATCACTTTAAACATGCTAATTTTAGCTCTAACACTGATGATCCACCTACAAATGTGAACTGACGTTCAAAAATAAAACATTTGAAAACGGACCATTTTCCACATTTCTGAAGCATGACGTAATGGGGGGGTGTTATCTCTTTTGTCGAAAATCAGCCGTTTTTGCTCGAACATTAAATGCCTCCAAATGGTATTTAATTAACTTCCCGAGCCCCTGGAAGCATGAAAATCACTTTAAACATGCTAATTTTAGCTCTAACACTGATGATCCACCTACAAATGTGAACTGACGTTCAAAAATAAAACATTTGAAAACGGACCATTTTCCACATTTCTGAAGCATGACGTAATGGGGGGGTGTTATCTCTTTTGTCGAAAATCAGCCGTTTTTGCTCGAACATTAAATGCCTCCAAATGGTATTTAATTAACTTCCCGAGCCCCTGGAAGCATGAAAATCACTTTAAACATGCTAATTTTAGCTCTAACACTGATGATCCACCTACAAATGTGAACTGACGTTCAAAAATAAAACATTTGAAAACGGACCATTTTCCACATTTCTGAAGCATGACGTAATGGGGGGGGTGTTATCTCTTTTGTCAAAAATCAGCCGTTTTTGCTCGAACATTAAATGCCTCCAAATGGTATTTAATTAACTTCCCGGGGTGAAGAAACCCTTTTTGAGAACTCAGAGTGAGTAAATTGGCCATTTTCATGCACTTTTAACCATTCCATAAATCTTGTGTTTTGGGCCCCTGGAAGCATGAAAATCACTTTAAACATGCTAATTTTAGCTCTAACACTGATGATCCACCTAAAAATGTGAACTGACGTTCAAAAATAAAACATTTGAAAACGGACCATTTTCCACATTTCTGAAGCATGACGTAATGGGGGGGTGTTATCTCTTTTGTCGAAAATCAGCCGTTTTTGCTCGAACATTAAATGCCTCCAAATGGTATTTAATTAACTTCCCGGGGTGAAGAAACCCTTTTTGAGAACTCAGAGTGAGTAAATTGGCCATTTTCATGCACTTTTAACCATTCCATAAATCTTGTGTTTTGGGCCCCTGGAAGCATGAAAATCACTTTAAACATGCTAATTTTAGCTCTAACACTGATGATCCACCTACAAATGTGAACTGACGTTCAAAAATAAAACATTTGAAAACGGACCATTTTCCACATTTCTGAAGCATGACGTAATGGGGGGTGTTATCTCTTTTGTCGAAAATCAGCCGTTTTTGCTCGAACATTAAATGCCTCCAAATGGTATTTAATTAACTTCCCGGGGTGAAGAAACCCTTTTTGAGAACTCAGAGTGAGTAAATTGGCCATTTTCATGCACTTTTACCATTCCATAAATCTTGTGTTTTGGGCCCCTGGAAGCATGAAAATCACTTTAAACATGCTAATTTTAGCTCTAACACTGATGATCCACCTACAAATGTGAACTGACGTTCAAAAATAAAACATTTGAAAACGGACCATTTTCCACATTTCTGAAGCATGACGTAATGGGGGGGTGTTATCTCTTTTGTCGAAAATCAGCCGTTTTTGCTCGAACATTAAATGCCTCCAAATGGTATTTAATTAACTTCCCGGGGTGAAGAAACCCTTTTTGAGAACTCAGAGTGAGTAAATTGGCCATTTTCATGCACTTTTAACCATTCCATAAATCTTGTGTTTTGGCCCCTGGAAGCATGAAAATCACTTTAAACATGCTAATTTTAGCTCTAACACTGATGATCCACCTACAAATGTGAACTGACGTTCAAAAATAAAACATTTGAAAACGGACCATTTTCCACATTTCTGAAGCATGACGTAATGGGGGGGTGTTATCTCTTTTGTCGAAAATCAGCCGTTTTTGCTCGAACATTAAATGCCTCCAAATGGTATTTAATTAACTTCCCGAGCCCCTGGAAGCATGAAAATCACTTTAAACATGCTAATTTTAGCTCTAACACTGATGATCCACCTACAAATGTGAACTGACGTTCAAAAATAAAACATTTGAAAACGGACCATTTTCCACATTTCTGAAGCATGACGTAATGGGGGGGTGTTATCTCTTTTGTCAAAAATCAGCCGTTTTTGCTCGAACATTAAATGCCTCCAAATGGTATTTAATTAACTTCCCGAGCCCCTGGAAGCATGAAAATCACTTTAAACATGCTAATTTTAGCTCTAACACTGATGATCCACCTACAAATGTGAACTGACGTTCAAAAATAAAACATTTGAAAACGGACCATTTTCCACATTTCTGAAGCATGACGTAATGGGGGGGTGTTATCTCTTTTGTCGAAAATCAGCCGTTTTTGCTCGAACATTAAATGCCTCCAAATGGTATTTAATTAACTTCCCGGGGTGAAGAAACCCTTTTTGAGAACTCAGAGTGAGTAAATTGGCCATTTTCATGCACTTTTAACCATTCCATAAATCTTGTGTTTTGGGCCCCTGGAAGCATGAAAATCACTTTAAACATGCTAATTTTAGCTCTAACACTGATGATCCACCTACAAATGTGAACTGACGTTCAAAAAACAAACATTTGAAAACGGACCATTTTCCACATTTCTGAAGCATGACGTAATGGGGGGGTGTTATCTCTTTTGTCGAAAATCAGCCGTTTTTGCTCGAACATTAAATGCCTCCAAATGGTATTTAATTAACTTCCCGGGGTGAAGAAACCCTTTTTGAGAACTCAGAGTGAGTAAATTGGCCATTTTCATGCACTTTTAACCATTCCATAAATCTTGTGTTTTGGGCCCCTGGAAGCATGAAAATCACTTTAAACATGCTAATTTTAGCTCTAACACTGATGATCCACCTACAAATGTGAACTGACGTTCAAAAATAAAACATTTGAAAACGGACCATTTTCCACATTTCTGAAGCATGACGTAATGGGGGGGTGTTATCTCTTTTGTCGAAAATCAGCCGTTTTTGCTCGAACATTAAATGCCTCCAAATGGTATTTAATTAACTTCCCGAGCCCCTGGAAGCATGAAAATCACTTTAAACATGCTAATTTTAGCTCTAACACTGATGATCCACCTACAAATGTGAACTGACGTTCAAAAATAAAACATTTGAAAACGGACCATTTTCCACATTTCTGAAGCATGACGTAATGGGGGGGTGTTATCTCTTTTGTCGAAAATCAGCCGTTTTTGCTCGAACATTAAATGCCTCCAAATGGTATTTAATTAACTTCCCGAGCCCCTGGAAGCATGAAAATCACTTTAAACATGCTAATTTTAGCTCTAACACTGATGATCCACCTACAAATGTGAACTGACGTTCAAAAATAAAACATTTGAAAACGGACCATTTTCCACATTTCTGAAGCATGACGTAATGGGGGGGTGTTATCTCTTTTGTCAAAAATCAGCCGTTTTTGCTCGAACATTAAATGCCTCCAAATGGTATTTAATTAACTTCCGAGCCCCTGGAAGCATGAAAATCACTTTAAACATGCTAATTTTAGCTCTAACACTGATGATCCACCTACAAATGTGAACTGACGTTCAAAAATAAAACATTTGAAAACGGACCATTTTCCACATTTCTGAAGCATGACGTAATGGGGGGGTGTTATCTCTTTTGTCGAAAATCAGCCGTTTTTGCTCGAACATTAAATGCCTCCAAATGGTATTTAATTAACTTCCCGGGGTGAAGAAACCCTTTTTGAGAACTCAGAGTGAGTAAATTGGCCATTTTCATGCACTTTTAACCATTCCATAAATCTTGTGTTTTGGGCCCCTGGAAGCATGAAAATCACTTTAAACATGCTAATTTTAGCTCTAACACTGATGATCCACCTACAAATGTGAACTGACGTTCAAAAATAAAACATTTGAAAACGGACCATTTTCCACATTTCTGAAGCATGACGTAATGGGGGGGTGTTATCTCTTTTGTCGAAAATCAGCCGTTTTTGCTCGAACATTAAATGCCTCCAAATGGTATTTAATTAACTTCCCGGGGTGAAGAAACCCTTTTTGAGAACTCAGAGTGAGTAAATTGGCCATTTTCATGCACTTTTAACCATTCCATAAATCTTGTGTTTTGGGCCCCTGGAAGCATGAAAATCACTTTAAACATGCTAATTTTAGCTCTAACACTGATGATCCACCTACAAATGTGAACTGACGTTCAAAAATAAAACATTTGAAAACGGACCATTTTCCACATTTCTGAAGCATGACGTAATGGGGGGGTGTTATCTCTTTTGTCGAAAATCAGCCGTTTTTGCTCGAACATTAAATGCCTCCAAATGGTATTTAATTAACTTCCCGAGCCCCTGGAAGCATGAAAATCACTTTAAACATGCTAATTTTAGCTCTAACACTGATGATCCACCTACAAATGTGAACTGACGTTCAAAAATAAAACATTTGAAAACGGACCATTTTCCACATTTCTGAAGCATGACGTAATGGGGGGGTGTTATCTCTTTTGTCGAAAATCAGCCGTTTTTGCTCGAACATTAAATGCCTCCAAATGGTATTTAATTAACTTCCCGAGCCCCTGGAAGCATGAAAATCACTTTAAACATGCTAATTTTAGCTCTAACACTGATGATCCACCTACAAATGTGAACTGACGTTCAAAATAAAACATTTGAAAACGGACCATTTTCCACATTTCTGAAGCATGACGTAATGGGGGGGTGTTATCTCTTTTGTCGAAAATCAGCCGTTTTTGCTCGAACATTAAATGCCTCCAAATGGTATTTAATTAACTTCCCTGGGTGAAGAAACCCTTTTTGAGAACTCAGAGTGAGTAAATTGGCCATTTTCATGCACTTTTAACCATTCCATAAATCTTGTGTTTTGGGCCCCTGGAAGCATGAAAATCACTTTAAACATGCTAATTTTAGCTCTAACACTGATGATCCACCTACAAATGTGAACTGACGTTCAAAAATAAAACATTTGAAAACGGACCATTTTCCACATTTCTGAAGCATGACGTAATGGGGGGGTGTTATCTCTTTTGTCGAAAATCAGCCATTTTTGCTCGAACATTAAATGCCTCCAAATGGTATTTAATTAACTTCCCGGGGTGAAGAAACCCTTTTTGAGAACTCAGAGTGAGTAAATTGGCCATTTTCATGCACTTTTAACCATTCCATAAATCTTGTGTTTTGGGCCCCTGGAAGCATGAAAATCACTTTAAACATGCTAATTTTAGCTCTAACACTGATGATCCACCTACAAATGTGAACTGACGTTCAAAAATAAAACATTTGAAAACGGACCATTTTCCACATTTCTGAAGCATGACGTAATGGGGGGGTGTTATCTCTTTTGTCGAAAATCAGCCGTTTTTGCTCGAACATTAAATGCCTCCAAATGGTATTTAATTAACTTCCCGAGCCCCTGGAAGCATGAAAATCACTTTAAACATGCTAATTTTAGCTCTAACACTGATGATCCACCTACAAATGTGAACTGACGTTCAAAAATAAAACATTTGAAAACGGACCATTTTCCACATTTCTGAAGCATGACGTAATGGGGGGGTGTTATCTCTTTTGTCGAAAATCAGCCGTTTTTGCTCGAACATTAAATGCCTCCAAATGGTATTTAATTAACTTCCCGAGCCCCTGGAAGCATGAAAATCACTTTAAACATGCTAATTTTAGCTCTAACACTGATGATCCACCTACAAATGTGAACTGACGTTCAAAAATAAAACATTTGAAAACGGACCATTTTCCACATTTCTGAAGCATGACGTAATGGGGGGGTGTTATCTCTTTTGTCGAAAATCAGCCGTTTTTGCTCGAACATTAAATGCCTCCAAATGGTATTTAATTAACTTCCCGGGGTGAAGAAACCCTTTTTGAGAACTCAGAGTGAGTAAATTGGCCATTTTCATGCACTTTTAACCATTCCATAAATCTTGTGTTTTGGGCCCCTGGAAGCATGAAAATCACTTTAAACATGCTAATTTTAGCTCTAACACTGATGATCCACCTACAAATGTGAACTGACGTTCAAAAATAAAACATTTGAAAACGGACCATTTTCCACATTTCTGAAGCATGACGTAATGGGGGGGTGTTATCTCTTTTGTCGAAAATCAGCCGTTTTTGCTCGAACATTAAATGCCTCCAAATGGTATTTAATTAACTTCCCGAGCCCCTGGAAGCATGAAAATCACTTTAAACATGCTAATTTTAGCTCTAACACTGATGATCCACCTACAAATGTGAACTGACGTTCAAAATAAAACATTTGAAAACGGACCATTTTCCACATTTCTGAAGCATGACGTAATGGGGGGGGTGTTATCTCTTTTGTCGAAAATCAGCCGTTTTTGCTCGAACATTAAATGCCTCCAAATGGTATTTAATTAACTTCCCGAGCCCCTGGAAGCATGAAAATCACTTTAAACATGCTAATTTTAGCTCTAACACTGATGATCCACCTATAAATGTGAACTGACGTTCAAAAATAAAACATTTGAAAACGGACCATTTTCCACATTTCTGAAGCATGACGTAATGGGGGGGTGTTATCTCTTTTGTCGAAAATCAGCCGTTTTTGCTCGAACATTAAATGCCTCCAAATGGTATTTAATTAACTTCCCGGGGTGAAGAAACCCTTTTTGAGAACTCAGAGTGAGTAAATTGGCCATTTTCATGCACTTTTAACCATTCCATAAATCTTGTGTTTTGGGCCCCTGGAAGCATGAAAATCACTTTAAACATGCTAATTTTAGCTCTAACACTGATGATCCACCTACAAATGTGAACTGACGTTCAAAAACAAACATTTGAAAACGGACCATTTTCCACATTTCTGAAGCATGACGTAATGGGGGGGTGTTATCTCTTTTGTCGAAAATCAGCCGTTTTTGCTCGAACATTAAATGCCTCCAAATGGTATTTAATTAACTTCCCGGGGTGAAGAAACCCTTTTTGAGAACTCAGAGTGAGTAAATTGGCCATTTTCATGCACTTTTAACCATTCCATAAATCTTGTGTTTTGGGCCCCTGGAAGCATGAAAATCACTTTAAACATGCTAATTTTAGCTCTAACACTGATGATCCACCTACAAATGTGAACTGACGTTCAAAAATAAAACATTTGAAAACGGACCATTTTCCACATTTCTGAAGCATGACGTAATGGGGGGGTGTTATCTCTTTTGTCGAAAATCAGCCGTTTTTGCTCGAACATTAAATGCCTCCAAATGGTATTTAATTAACTTCCCGAGCCCCTGGAAGCATGAAAATCACTTTAAACATGCTAATTTTAGCTCTAACACTGATGATCCACCTACAAATGTGAACTGACGTTCAAAAATAAAACATTTGAAAACGGACCATTTTCCACATTTCTGAAGCATGACGTAATGGGGGGGTGTTATCTCTTTTGTCGAAAATCAGCCGTTTTTGCTCGAACATTAAATGCCTCCAAATGGTATTTAATCAACTTCCCGAGCCCCTGGAAGCATGAAAATCACTTTAAACATGCTAATTTTAGCTCTAACACTGATGATCCACCTACAAATGTGAACTGACGTTCAAAAATAAAACATTTGAAAACGGACCATTTTCCACATTTCTGAAGCATGACGTAATGGGGGGGTGTTATCTCTTTTGTCGAAAATCAGCCGTTTTTGCTCGAACATTAAATGCCTCCAAATGGTATTTAATTAACTTCCCGAGCCCCCGGAAGCATGAAAATCACTTTAAACATGCTAATTTTAGCTCTAACACTGATGATCCACCTACAAATGTGAACTGACGTTCAAAATAAAACATTTGAAAACGGACCATTTTCCACATTTCTGAAGCATGACGTAATGGGGGGGGTGTTATCTCTTTGTCGAAAATCAGCCGTTTTTGCTCGAACATTAAATGCCTCCAAATGGTATTTAATTAACTTCCCGAGCCCCCTGGAAGCATGAAAATCACTTTAAACATGCTAATTTTAGCTCTAACACTGATGATCCACCTACAAATGTGAACTGACGTTCAAAAATAAAACATTTGAAAACGGACCATTTTCCACATTTCTGAAGCATGACGTAATGGGGGGTGTTATCTCTTTTGTCGAAAATCAGCCGTTTTTGCTCGAACATTAAATGCCTCCAAATGGTATTTAATTAACTTCCCGGGGTGAAGAAACCCTTTTTGAGAACTCAGAGTGAGTAAATTGGCCATTTTCATGCACTTTTAACCATTCCATAAATCTTGTGTTTTGGGCCCCTGGAAGCATGAAAATCACTTTAAACATGCTAATTTTAGCTCTAACACTGATGATCCACCTACAAATGTGAACTGACGTTCAAAAATAAAACATTTGAAAACGGACCATTTTCCACATTTCTGAAGCATGACGTAATGGGGGGTGTTATCTCTTTTGTCGAAAATCAGCCGTTTTTGCTCGAACATTAAATGCCTCCAAATGTATTTAATTAACTTCCCGAGCCCCTGGAAGCATGAAAATCACTTTAAACATGCTAATTTTAGCTCTAACACTGATGATCCACCTACAAATGTGAACTGACGTTCAAAAATAAAACATTTGAAAACGGACCATTTTCCACATTTCTGAAGCATGACGTAATGGGGGGGTGTTATCTCTTTTGTCGAAAATCAGCCGTTTTTGCTCGAACATTAAATGCCTCCAAATGGTATTTAATTAACTTCCCGAGCCCCTGGAAGCATGAAAATCACTTTAAACATGCTAATTTTAGCTCTAACACTGATGATCCACCTACAAATGTGAACTGACGTTCAAAAATAAAACAATTTGAAAACGGACCATTTTCCACATTTCTGAAGCATGACGTAATGGGGGGGGTGTTATCTCTTTTGTCAAAAATCAGCCGTTTTTGCTCGAACATTAA
>NW_028241993.1:0-2000 GCF_964263255.1 Lissotriton vulgaris
ATAATTTGAGATGTGAGTTGTGGGGTTTATAGTGGTTAAGGGTGGGAAGTAAATTATTTTCAATTAATTAATAAGTTGTTGGTTGATAATAATGTAATAATGTAAAATTCGTTATGGAAAATGTGTAATTATTTTCAGGTGTATGTTGTGGTATTTATTGGGGTAGAGGGTGGAAATTATTTTAAGTTTTAATAATTAATAACTAGTTGCTCATTATTATTAATTGATTCATTGATAAATATTTATGGTAATTGTTTACTTTTATTTTGTGCGAGGATGTTGGTTTTATAGGGGTAATGTTTGGTGAGTAAATGCATTTTTAACTGTTTTAATTTGTTTTCTAATCTATAATATTTGTTTATTTGATAATTAATTATGTTAATTATGGAAGTACACTTTTTAAAATAAATGTATATGTGTGTTGTGAAGTGTGTGATGTTATAGGGTAGGAAATAAAAAATATTAATTTCATGTAACAGTTATTGTTTTTGAGTATTAATAATTTCTATTAAATAAACGTATTTCTTTGATTTTTTTTTAAATGTGTATATAATGTTTGTAGGTACATTTTTTACATTATTTTTAACATTATAATATGTTTCTATCTTTTGTAATTTTTATTATTTTTAAATCTTTTTTTGTTTTTAACATTTTTTGGATTGGAGTCAATATTTTGTTTGTTTTTAATTTTGTATTGACTTCAGTGGGAATATTACAATTTACCTCACTGCTATCCAACACTTCCCCTACTGTTGCACTCACTGGAGTGGGAATAGTAGTTTGTATCCTTCCGATATCCAACACTTACCCTACTGTTGCACTCACTGGAGTGGGAATAGTAATTTTTACATCTTCGCTATCCAACACTTTCCCTACTGTTGCACTCACTGGAGTGGGAATAGTAAATTGTACCTCTCCGGTATCCAACAATTTCCCTACTGTTGTACTCACTGGAGTGGGAATAGTAATTTGTACCCCTCTGCTATCCAACACTTTGCCTACTGTTGCACTCACTGGAGTGGGAATAGTAAATTCCCCCCTCTGCTATTCAACACTTTCTCTACTGTTGCACTCACTGGAGTGGGAATAGTAATTTGTATCCCTCCGCTATCCAACACTTTCCCTAATGTTGCAGTAATTGGAATGGGAATAGTACGTTTTTTCCCTAAGCTATCCAACACTTTCCCTACTGTTCCACTCACTGGAGGGGGAATAGTAGTTTGTAGCCCTCCGATATCCAACACTTTCCCTACTGTTGCACTCACTGGAGTGGGAATAGTAATTTTTACATCTTTGCTATCCAACACTTCCCTACTGTTGCACTCACTGGAGTGGGAATAGTAAATTGTACCCCTCTGGTATCCAACAATTTCCCTACTGTTGCACTCACTAGAGGGGGAATAGTAATTTGTACCCCTCTGCTATCCAACACTTTGCCTACTGTTGCACTCACTGGAGTGGGAATAGTAAAATCCCCCCCTCCGCTATTCAACACTTTCCCAACTGTTGCACTCACTGGAGTGGGAATACTCATTTTTACCTCTCCACTATCCAACACATTCTCTACTGTTGCACTCACTGGAGTGGGAATAGTAATTTGTATCCCTCCGCTATCCAACACTTTCCCTAATGTTGCAGTAATTGGAATGGGAATAGTACGTTTTTTCCCTAAGCTATCCAACACTTTCCCTACTGTTCCACTCACGGGAGTGGGAATAGTAGTTTGTAGCCCTCCGATATCCAACACTTTCCCTACTGTTGCACTCACTGGAGTGGGAATAGTAATATTTACATCTTCGCTATCCAACACTTTCCCTTCTGTTGCACTCACTGGAGTGGGAATAGTAAATTGTACCCCTCCGGTATCCAACACTTTGCCTACTGTTGCACTCACTGGAGTGGGAATAGTAAATTCCCCCCCTCCGCTATTCAACACTTTCCCTACTGTTGCACTCACTGGAGTGGGAATACAAATTTTTACCTCTCCACTATCCAACATT